>NC_134275.1:248803-283803 GCF_031893055.1 Leptodactylus fuscus
TCTGACATCCTAGTGACCACACAGTATGGCTGCCATCATGTACCAGAGATTACACATCTGTCTATGTATATAGTATATAGTGAGGGCACAGGCTGTATACTGGGCTGTGTGTGACCCCTGACATCCTAGTGACCACACAGTATGGGCTGCCATCATGTACCAGAGATTACACATCTGTCTATGTATATAGTATATAGTGGGGGGCACAGGCTGTATACTGGGCTGTGTGTGACCCCTGACATCCTAGTGACCACACAGTATGGCTGCCATCATGTACCAGAGATTACACATCTGTCTATGTATATAGTATATAGTGAGGGCACAGGCTGTATACTGAGCTGTGTGTGACCCCTGACATCCTAGTGACCACACAGTATGGCTGCCATCATGTACCAGAGATTACACATCTGTCTATGTATATAGTATATAGTGGGGGCACAGGCTGTATACTGAGCTGTGTGTGACCCCTGACATCCTAGTGACCACACAGTATGGCTGCCATCATGTACCAGAGATTACACATCTGTCTATGTATATAGTATATAGTGGGAGCACAGGCTGTATACTGGGCTGTGTGTGACCCCTGACATCCTAGTGACCACACAGTATGGCTGCCATCATGTACCAGAGATTACACATCTGACTCTATGTATATAGTATATAGTGAGGGCACAGGCTGTATACTGAGCTGTGTGTGACCCCTGACATCCTAGTGACCACACAGTATGGCTGCCATCATGTAGCAGAGATTACACATCTGACTCTATGTATATAGTATATAGTGAGGGCACAGGCTGTATACTGAGCTGTGTGTGACCCCTGACATCCTAGTGACCACACAGTATGGCTGCCATCATGTACCAGAGATTACACATCTGTCTATGTATATAGTATATTTCTATGTATATAGTATATAGTGAGGGCACAGGCTGTATACTGGGCTGTGTGTGACCCCTGACATCCTAGTGACCACACAGTATGGCTGCCATCATGTACCAGAGATTACACATCTGTCTATGTATATAGTATATAGTGAGGGCACAGGCTGTATACTGGCTGTGTGTGACCCCTGACATCCTAGTGACCACACAGTATGGCTGCCATCATGTACCAGAGATTACACATCTGTCTCTATGTATATAGTATATAGTGAGGGCACAGGCTGTATACTGGGCTGTGTGTGACCCCTGACATCCTAGTGACCACACAGTATGGCTGCCATCATGTACCAGAGATTACACATCTGTCTATGTATATAGTATATAGTGAGGGCACAGGCTGTATACTGGGCTGTGTGTGACCCCTGACATCCTAGTGACCACACAGTATGGCTGCCATCATGTACCAGAGATTACACATCTGTCTCTATGTATATAGTATATAGTGAGGGCACAGGCTGTATACTGGGCTGTGTGTGACCCCTGACATCCTAGTGACCACACAGTATGGCTGCCATCATGTACCAGAGATTACACATCTGTCTATGTATATAGTATATAGTGAGGGCACAGGCTGTATACTGGGCTGTGTGTGACCCCTGACATCCTAGTGACCACACAGTATGGCTGCCATCATGTACCAGAGATTACACATCTGTCTCTATGTATATAGTATATAGTGAGGGCACAGGCTGTATACTGGGCTGTGTGTGACCCCTGACATCCTAGTGACCACACAGTATGGCTGCCATCATGTACCAGAGATTACACATCTGTCTCTATGTATATAGTATATAGTGAGGGGCACAGGCTGTATACTGGGCTGTGTGTGACCCCTGACATCCTAGTGACCACACAGTATGGCTGCCATCATGTACCAGAGATTACACATCTGTCTATGTATATAGTATATAGTGAGGGCACAGGCTGTATACTGGGCTGTGTGTGACCCCTGACATCCTAGTGACCACACAGTATGGCTGCCATCATGTACCAGAGATTACACATCTGTCTCTATGTATATAGTGAGGGCACAGGCTGTATACTGAGCTGTGTGTGACCCCTGACATCCTAGTGACCACACAGTATGGCTGCCATCATGTACCAGAGATTACACATCTGTCTATGTATATAGTATATAGTAGGAGCACAGGCTGTATACTGGGCTGTGTGTGACCCCTGACATCCTAGTGACCACACAGTATGGCTGCCATCATGTACCAGAGATTACACATCTGTCTATGTATATAGTATATAGTGAGGGCACAGGCTGTATACTGGGCTGTGTGTGACCCCTGACATCCTAGTGACCACACAGTATGGCTGCCATCATGTACCAGAGATTACACATCTGTCTCTATGTATATAGTATATAGTGAGGGCACAGGCTGTATACTGGGCTGTGTGTGACCCCTGACATCCTAGTGACCACACAGTATGGCTGCCATCATGTACCAGAGATTACACATCTGTCTATGTATATAGTATATAGTGGGGGCACAGGCTGTATACTGAGCTGTGTGTGACCCCTGACATCCTAGTGACCACACAGTATGGCTGCCATCATGTACCAGAGATTACACATCTGTCTATGTATATAGTATATAGTGAGGGCACAGGCTGTATACTGGGCTGTGTGTGACCCCTGACATCCTAGTGACCACACAGTATGGCTGCCATCATGTACCAGAGATTAAACATCTGTCTCTATGTATATAGTATATAGTGAGGGCACAGGCTGTATACTGAGCTGTGTGTGACCCCTGACATCCTAGTGACCGCAGTATGGCTGCCATCATGTACCAGAGATTACACATCTGTCTATGTATATAGTATATAGTGAGGGCACAGGCTGTATACTGGGCTGTGTGTGACCCCTGACATCCTAGTGACCACACAGTATGGCTGCCATCATGTACCAGAGATTACACATCTGTCTATGTATATAGTATATAGTGAGGGCACAGGCTGTATACTGGGCTGTGTGTGACCCCTGACATCCTAGTGACCACACAGTATGGCTGCCATCATGTACCAGAGATTACACATCTGTCTCTATGTATATAGTATATAGTGGGGGCACAGGCTGTATACTGGGCTGTGTGTGACCCCTGACATCCTAGTGACCGCAGTATGGCTGCCATCATGTACCAGAGATTACACATCTGTCTCTATGTATATAGTATATAGTGGGGGCACAGGCTGTATACTGGGCTGTGTGTGACTCTGACATCCTAGTGACCACACCAGTATGGCTGCCATCATGTACCAGAGATTACACATCTGTCTCTATGTATATAGTATATAGTGAGGGCACAGGCTGTATACTGAGGCTGTGTGTGTGACCCCTGACATCCTAGTGACCACAGTATGGCTGCCATCATGTACCAGAGATTACACATCTGTCTATGTATATAGTATATAGTGGAGGGCACAGGCTGTATACTGGGCTGTGTGTGACCCCTGACATCCTAGTGACCACACAGTATGGCTGCCATCATGTACCAGAGATTACACATCTGTCTATGTATATAGTATATAGTGGGGGCACAGGCTGTATACTGGGCTGTGTGTGACCCCTGACATCCTAGTGACCACACAGTATGGCTGCCATCATGTACCAGAGATTACACATCTGTCTATGTATATAGTATATAGTGGGGGCACAGGCTGTATACTGGGCTGTGTGTGACCCCTGACATTCTAGTGACCACACAGTATGGCTGCCATCATGTACCAGAGATTACACATCTGTCTATGTATATAGTATATAGTGGGGGCACAGGCTGTATACTGAGCTGTGTGTGACCCCTGACATCCTAGTGACCACACAGTATGGCTGCCATCATGTACCAGAGATTACACATCTGTCTCTATGTATATAGTATATAGTGGGAGCACAGGCTGTATACTGGGCTGTGTGTGACCCCTGACATCCTAGTGACCACACAGTATGGCTGCCATCATGTACCAGAGATTACACATCTGTCTCTATGTATATAGTATATAGTGAGGGCACAGGCTGTATACTGGGCTGTGTGTGACCCCTGACATCCTAGTGACCACACAGTATGGCTGCCATCATGTACCAGAGATTACACATCTGTCTATGTATATAGTATATAGTGAGGGCACAGGCTGTATACTGGGCTGTGTGTGACCCCTGACATCCTAGTGACCACACAGTATGGCTGCCATCATGTACCAGAGATTACACATCTGTCTATGTATATAGTATATAGTGAGGGCACAGGCTGTATACTGGGCTGTGTGTGACCCCTGACATCCTAGTGACCACACAGTATGGCTGCCATCATGTACCAGAGATTACACATCTGTCTATGTATATAGTATATAGTGAGGGCACAGGCTGTATACTGAGCTGTGTGTGACCCCTGACATCCTAGTGACCACACAGTATGGCTGCCATCATGTACCAGAGATTACACATCTGTCTATGTATATAGTATATAGTGGGGGCACAGGCTGTATACTGGGCTGTGTGTGACCCCTGACATCCTAGTGACCGCAGTATGGCTGCCATCATGTACCAGAGATTACACATCTGTCTCTATGTATATAGTATATAGTGAGGGCACAGGCTGTATACTGAGCTGTGTGTGACCCCTGACATCCTAGTGACCACACAGTATGGCTGCCATCATGTACCAGAGATTACACATCTGTTTATGTATATAGTATATAGTGGGGGCACAGGCTGTATACTGGGCTGTGTGTGACCCCTGACATCCTAGTGACCACACAGTATGGCTGCCATCATGTACCAGAGATTACACATCTGTCTCTATGTATATAGTATATAGTGAGGGCACAGGCTGTATACTGGGCTGTGTGTGACCCCTGACATCCTAGTGACCACACAGTATGGCTGCCATCATGTACCAGAGATTACACATCTGTCTATGTATATAGTATATAGTGGGGGCACAGGCTGTATACTGGGATGTGTGTGACCCCTGACATCCTAGTGACCGCACAGTATGGCTGCCATCATGTACCAGAGATTACACATCTGTCTCTATGTATATAGTATATAGTGGGAGCACAGGCTGTATACTGGGCTGTGTGTGACCCCTGACATCCTAGTGACCACAGTATGGCTGCCATCATGTACCAGAGATTACACATCTGTCTATGTATATAGTATATAGTGAGGGCACAGGCTGTATACTGGGCTGTGTGTGACCCCTGACATCCTAGTGACCACACAGTATGGCTGCCATCATGTACCAGAGATTACACATCTGTCTCTATGTATATAGTATATAGTGGGGGCACAGGCTGTATACTGGGCTGTGTGTGACCCCTGACATCCTAGTGACCACACAGTATGGCTGCCATCATGTACCAGAGATTACACATCTGTCTCTATGTATATAGTATATAGTGGGAGCACAGGCTGTATACTGGGCTGTGTGTGACCCCTGACATCCTAGTGACCACAGTATGGCTGCCATCATGTACCAGAGATTACACATCTGTCTATGTATATAGTATATAGTGAGGGCACAGGCTGTATACTGGGCTGTGTGTGACCCCTGACATCCTAGTGACCACACAGTATGGCTGCCATCATGTACCAGAGATTACACATCTGTCTATGTATATAGTATATAGTGAGGGCACAGGCTGTATACTGGGCTGTGTGTGACCCCTGACATCCTAGTGACCACACAGTATGGCTGCCATCATGTACCAGAGATTACACATCTGTCTATGTATATAGTATATAGTGAGGGCACAGGCTGTATACTGGGCTGTGTGTGACCCCTGACATCCTAGTGACCGCACAGTATGGCTGCCATCATGTACCAGAGATTACACATCTGTCTATGTATATAGTATATAGTGGGGGCACAGGCTGTATACTGGGCTGTGTGTGACCCCTGACATCCTAGTGACCACACAGTATGGCTGCCATCATGTACCAGAGATTACACATCTGTCTATGTATATAGTATATAGTGGGGGCACAGGCTGTATACTGGGCTGTGTGTGACCCCTGACATTCTAGTGACCACACAATATGGCTGCCATCATGTACCAGAGATTACACATCTGTCTCTATGTATATAGTATATAGTGGGGGCACAGGCTGTATACTGGGCTGTGTGTGACCCCTGACATCCTAGTGACCACACAGTATGGCTGCCATCATGTACCAGAGATTACACATCTGTCTATGTATATAGTATATAGTGGGAGCACAGGCTGTATACTGGGCTGTGTGTGACCCCTGACATCCTAGTGACCACACAGTATGGCTGCCATCATGTACCAGAGATTACACATCTGTCTATGTATATAGTATATAGTGAGGGCACAGGCTGTATACTGAGCTGTGTGTGACCCCTGACATCCTAGTGACCACACAGTATGGCTGCCATCATGTACCAGAGATTACACATCTGTCTATGTATATAGTATATAGTGGGGGCACAGGCTGTATACTGGGCTGTGTGTGACCCCTGACATCCTAGTGACCACACAGTATGGCTGCCATCATGTACCAGAGATTACACATCTGTCTATGTATATAGTATATAGTGAGGGCACAGGCTGTATACTGGGCTGTGTGTGACCCCTGACATCCTAGTGACCACACAGTATGGCTGCCATCATGTACCAGAGATTACACATCTGTCTATGTATATAGTATATAGTGAGGGCACAGGCTGTATACTGGGCTGTGTGTGACCCCTGACATCCTAGTGACCACACAGTATGGCTGCCATCATGTACCAGAGATTACACATCTGTCTCTATGTATATAGTATATAGTGAGGGCACAGGCTGTATACTGAGCTGTGTGTGACCCCTGACATCCTAGTGACCGCAGTATGGCTGCCATCATGTACCAGAGATTACACATCTGTTTATGTATATAGTATATAGTGGGGGCACAGGCTGTATACTGAGCTGTGTGTGACCCCTGACATCCTAGTGACCACACAGTATGGCTGCCATCATGTACCAGAGATTACACATCTGTCTATGTATATAGTATATAGTGGGGGCACAGGCTGTATACTGAGCTGTGTGTGACCCCTGACATCCTAGTGACCACACAGTATGGCTGCCATCATGTACCAGAGATTACACATCTGTCTCTATGTATATAGTATATAGTGAGGGCACAGGCTGTATACTGAGCTGTGTGTGACCCCTGACATCCTAGTGACCACACAGTATGGCTGCCATCATGTACCAGAGATTACACATCTGTCTATGTATATAGTATATAGTGAGGGCACAGGCTGTATACTGGGCTGTGTGTGACCCCTGACATCCTAGTGACCGCACAGTATGGCTGCCATCATGTACCAGAGATTACACATCTGTCTATGTATATAGTATATAGTGGGGGCACAGGCTGTATACTGGGCTGTGTGTGACCCCTGACATCCTAGTGACCACACAGTATGGCTGCCATCATGTACCAGAGATTACACATCTGTCTATGTATATAGTATATAGTGGGGGCACAGGCTGTATACTGGGCTGTGTGTGACCCCTGACATTCTAGTGACCACACAATATGGCTGCCATCATGTACCAGAGATTACACATCTGTCTCTATGTATATAGTATATAGTGAGGGCACAGGCTGTATACTGGGCTGTGTGTGACCCCTGACATCCTAGTGACCACACAGTATGGCTGCCATCATGTACCAGAGATTACACATCTGTCTCTATGTATATAGTATATAGTGAGGGCACAGGCTGTATACTGGGCTGTGTGTGACCCCTGACATCCTAGTGACCACACAGTATGGCTGCCATCATGTACCAGAGATTACACATCTGTCTCTATGTATATAGTATATAGTGAGGGCACAGGCTGTATACTGGGCTGTGTGTGACCCCTGACATCCTAGTGACCACACAGTATGGCTGCCATCATGTACCAGAGATTACACATCTGTCTCTATGTATATAGTATATAGTGAGGGCACAGGCTGTATACTGAGCTGTGTGTGACCCCTGACATCCTAGTGACCGCAGTATGGCTGCCATCATGTACCAGAGATTACACATCTGTTTATGTATATAGTATATAGTGGGGGCACAGGCTGTATACTGAGCTGTGTGTGACCCCTGACATCCTAGTGACCACACAGTATGGCTGCCATCATGTACCAGAGATTACACATCTGTCTATGTATATAGTATATAGTGGGGGCACAGGCTGTATACTGGGCTGTGTGTGACCCCTGACATCCTAGTGACCACACAGTATGGCTGCCATCATGTACCAGAGATTACACATCTGTCTATGTATATAGTATATAGTGGGGGCACAGGCTGTATACTGGGCTGTGTGTGACCCCTGACATCCTAGTGACCACACAGTATGGCTGCCATCATGTACCAGAGATTACACATCTGTCTCTATGTATATAGTATATAGTGGGGGCACAGGCTGTATACTGGGCTGTGTGTGACCCCTGACATCCTAGTGACCGCAGTATGGCTGCCATCATGTACCAGAGATTACACATCTGTCTATGTATATAGTATATAGTGGGGGCACAGGCTGTATACTGGGCTGTGTGTGACCCCTGACATCCTAGTGACCACACAGTATGGCTGCCATCATGTACCAGAGATTACACATCTGTCTATGTATATAGTATATAGTGAGGGCACAGACTGTATACTGGGCTGTGTGTGACCCCTGACATCCTAGTGACCGCAGTATGGCTGCCATCATGTACCAGAGATTACACATCTGTCTATGTATATAGTATATAGTGAGGGCACAGGCTGTATACTGGGCTGTGTGTGACCCCTGACATCCTAGTGACCACACAGTATGGCTGCCATCATGTACCAGAGATTACACATCTGTCTATGTATATAGTATATAGTGAGGGCACAGGCTGTATACTGGGCTGTGTGTGACCCCTGACATCCTAGTGACCACACAATATGGCTGCCATCATGTACCAGAGATTACACATCTGTCTATGTATATAGTATATAGTGGGGGCACAGGCTGTATACTGGGCTGTGTGTGACCCCTGACATCCTAGTGACCACACAGTATGGCTGCCATCATGTACCAGAGATTACACATCTGTCTATGTATATAGTATATAGTGAGGGCACAGGCTGTATACTGGGCTGTGTGTGACCCCTGACATCCTAGTGACCACACAGTATGGCTGCCATCATGTACCAGAGATTACACATCTGTCTATGTATATAGTATATAGTGAGAGCACAGGCTGTATACTGGGCTGTGTGTGACCCCTGACATCCTAGTGACCACACAGTATGGCTGCCATCATGTACCAGAGATTACACATCTGTCTCTATGTATATAGTATATAGTGGGGGCACAGGCTGTATACTGGGCTGTGTGTGACCCCTGACATCCTAGTGACCGCAGTATGGCTGCCATCATGTACCAGAGATTACACATCTGTCTATGTATATAGTATATAGTGGGGGCACAGGCTGTATACTGGGCTGTGTGTGACCCCTGACATCCTAGTGACCACACAGTATGGCTGCCATCATGTACCAGAGATTACACATCTGTCTCTATGTATATAGTATATAGTGGGGGCACAGGCTGTATACTGGGCTGTGTGTGACCCCTGACATCCTAGTGACCACACAGTATGGCTGCCATCATGTACCAGAGATTACACATCTGTCTATGTATATAGTATATAGTGAGAGCACAGGCTGTATACTGGGCTGTGTGTGACCCCTGACATCCTAGTGACCGCAGTATGGCTGCCATCATGTACCAGAGATTACACATCTGTCTATGTATATAGTATATAGTGGGGGCACAGGCTGTATACTGGGCTGTGTGTGACCCCTGACATCCTAGTGACCACACAGTATGGCTGCCATCATGTACCAGAGATTACACATCTGTCTCTATGTATATAGTATATAGTGGGGGCACAGGCTGTATACTGGGCTGTGTGTGACCCCTGACATCCTAGTGACCGCAGTATGGCTGCCATCATGTACCAGAGATTACACATCTGTCTATAAGCGACGGTTGGAGACGTCCTCTAAGTATAATTGTGTAGCTTTGATGGGTGAATATTCTGCTCTCAGTAGCCCGGTATCACAAGGTAATGTAAGGAATAAGGACTTTGCTGCAGCTTTTGCTCTGTGAACTCTTTGGTGGTTTCCAGGATCTATTTAGTCGTTTTGGTCGGTGTATTTTGAGTATTGCTGACATTCTTACCAATAGTTTTAGGTTACGTTACAGATCATGTTATTGCATTTAGAATAATCCTAGAGGTTTATAGAAAGGTGTCAGAGACAGAAAATCAGATTTTGTTACTGTAGAAATGAATCTTTGTACATTGGCCGCTGTAACATAATATCTATATTTAATGAGGTTTTTGGAGATCACAGTTGAGGTTATTGGTATCAGATTGGTGGGGGTTCAACACCCAGACCCTCCGATTACTTATATATAAGTCACACGACCGGAAGGATCTCTGCTGAGATCCCCATTCTTGAGATGGATGCAAGTCCCAAAGGTGGAACCCATATCTACCACACATTTATGGCCTGTCCTGAGGATGTAGTGTAAACGTGTCCGATGGGGAAACCCATCCATCTGGAGGAAAGTTGATCTTTAACTTTTTAGGTGACTTTTTGGGGCTTTGGAACCAATTTTGAAAACAAATTAAAGGGCTTTTCCTGGATTTTCTTTCCTTGCACTATCAGTACTGCACATAACAATATGGAGGTTCAAGCGATTGTAGGAACTTTAGTTTGGAGTTCAGTCCTGGAGCTCCAACATACCCCCAAACCACAAGGACTTGAATAGATGTGTAAAATCCCTGAAAACCAATAGATTTGTAAGTTTTTGCATTGCCATGTTTTGTTCAAATTTTAATATTTGGGGACCTCTGTAATGGGATTCTTCCTGAAAGCCATAAAATCCTGCAGTTTGATTGGTTAAAGGGTAAGGCTGGTTCATTCTGCCATCAGTGACTTCTCACGTGAATTACTCCGCAGTCACATGACCGCGTTATGTGTCTTGGTATAAACATCATGTCAGGAGGGGACTCCTATCAGTATAGTTATCTAGAATACCAGGAGTCTCTGCCTTTCACAGCAACATACTGTCCCATAGTGATGATATTCCTGGACGGTATGTCGCTGGGCGCAGGATACATAACTATTATTCTAGGAGTCCCTTTCCCGATAGGACCAATAAATCCAGTGCACACATGGACCAAGTTTCCCGGTGTGAGCTCTCACCAATGCAGAGAATAAAGGGGCTGCAACATTTTCAGCTTTTGCTATAACTGTGCTGCCAGGTGTGTTATCATACAGCAACAGACATTAACGGTGGCAGAGTAATGCAGCGAAGTGGAGCGCTCTTCGTCTGTGTCCGGTCTCATTGACTCACATTACAACCACCGTCTTCTGTCTTGTTTAAGGGGCGTTCACACTACCATTGGAAGTCCTCTGTGGTGGGGTCCATTAAAGAAGAAAAAAAAGACACCTATCATAATGCACATTAATGGCTGTTAATATACCGCACATTTTTAGAGCAGTCGGTTGGTAGAACTGATGGACATCCGTCTTAGGTCCATCAATTGGAATGGTGCCTAAATAGCTGACCTGTTATTTAATGTCTGTGTCGGATCAGAGCAACGGACATTAAGTAATAGTAATGTGAAGCTACCCGAATGCTCATGGGTTTATGACAGAAGTAAAGCATGTGATAAGAAAGTCTGACTACTGTTACACGAGTATACTTCTGTAAAACCTGACCTGTTTCCATGTGGTCTATTCTGGTGTAATGAAGTGAGACTTGCTGATCTCCCACATTGTAAACCAGTCTGAATAAGCTCTTAAAACCACAATGAACATTCAGTGTATGTGGTAAAGAATACAGTATCCATAATAAGAGAAGTAAACAAAGTACGAGCATAATGACGACAGGCCCGAGGAAAGCCCAAGAATAGAAAATGCTTTAAAGTACAAAACTTCCTTATTCATGCAAACAGGAGGAATGAGTGGGCGCAACTTGTATCACGTAAGACTTGTGTAAGGTTAGGGCACACACCACCACTCCATTCATATGGGCTACCCGGGGGTATTTGGGTTCTGATCCCTGAGACACCGGACGTTGGACTGACAGCGAACAGGAACGTATGCCTTATCTTAAGACGTGAGAGATCCGAGAGGAACGCCTTTACAAATATTAAAGGGTCAGCCAGATAGGTGATGAAAGTGCGATCTATCAAGGTTTTCATAGAAGGAAGGTAAAGAACAAATGATTCCCATTTTCTGTCCAGGTTCTATGAGGTTCTTTGGCCATCTAAGAACCAGGATTGTGGAGTTTGTAGGCCAGTCCTCTGTCTCCTCTGTCTTTGATGTCCATTTGTTTTGCATTATTTTATAATAACGGACAAGGATAGAGCATTTCCATGTGTCGGCCCGCGTTTCATGAATTTGAGGACTCCACAGCGTGATTACCTGATACCCAGGTCTTTATGTGCCTAGTATAGGATCAGAGACTTTCTCCCGCCATTCCCTTCAGTCTATTTTACTTTCCCTCAGACCCCCCCCCCCCCATTTTTCTTCTTAGTGTGTTATACTCTTAGCTCTTGTTAAACAATCCGATTTTAATGGTGTAGGGCACAAGGTCTCGCCTGTTTTATTGCTGTATTTTTGTTTTTCACTTCCTTATATACATAGACTGATTTCAGGAAACTGGACTCAATATTCAGAGTTTTATAGACTAGCACCACATATTGTTATAAGGATTTTCAGCCCTAAACCCCTCCAACATGTAGTTGCCATTGATCCCACGATTACACTATGGCTTATGCGGCTGCTGCATTCTTTGGCTGTTCTGTTTGTGAACTACTTTCTTTTTATTGCCAATGGGAAATTTTCATTGAGATAAAAAAAATCAGTAAAATAAGTATTGTTACAAAGCCAACTTATGGCTGCAACCACATCATGTATCACATCAGCAGGTTAGCTATGGTGAACACACCCGTAGCAAACAAATAGGGATCTAGAAGTGGCACTGTGGTGGAGGCCTTGGCGCTGTGGTTTATCCTTGGCACTGTGGTTTATACTTGGCGCTGTGGTTTATCCTTGGCGCTGTGGTTGAGGCTTGGCGCTGTGGTTGAGGCTTGGCGCTGTGGTGGAGGCCTTGGCGCTGTGGTGGAGGCCTTGGCGCTGTGGTTGAGGCTTGGCGCTGTGGTTTATACTTGGCGCTGTGGTTTATACTTGGCGCTGTGGTTTATACTTGGCACTGTGGTTTATACTTGGCGCTGTGGTGGAGGCCTTGGCACTGTGGTTTATACTTGGCGCTGTGGTTTATACTTGGAGCTGTGGTTTATACTTGGCGCTGTGGTTTATACTTGGCGCTGTGGTTTATACTTGGCTCTGTGGTTTATACTTGGCGCTGTGGTTTATACTTGGCGCTGTGGTTTATACTTGGCGCTGTGGTTTATACTTGGCGCTGTGGTTTATACTTGGCGCTGTGGTTTATACTTGGCTCTGTGGTTTATACTTGGCGCTGTGGTTTATACTTGGCGCTGTGGTTTATACTTGGCGCTGTGGTTTATACTTGGCGCTGTGGTTTATACTTGGCGCTGTGGTTTATACTTGGCGCTGTGGTTTATACTTGGCGCTGTGGTTTATACTTGGCGCTGTGGTTTATACTTGGCGCTGTGGTTTATCCTTGGCGCTGTGGTTTATCCTTGGCGCTGTGGTTTATACTTGGCGCTGTGGTTTATACTTGGCACTGTGGTTTATACTTGGCGCTGTGGTTTATACTTGGCGCTGTGGTGGAGGCCTTGGCGCTGTGGTTTATACTTGGCGCTGTGGTTTATACTTGGCGCTGTGGTTTATACTTGGCGCTGTGGTTTATACTTGGCGCTGTGGTTGAGGCTTGGCGCTGTGGTTTATACTTGGCACTGTGGTTGAGGCCTGGCGCTGTGGTTGAGGCCTTGGCGCTGTGGTTTATACTTGGCGCTGTGGTTTATGCTTGGCGCTGTGGTTTATGCTTGGCGCTGTGGTTGAGGCTTGGTGCTGTGGTTGAGGCTTGGCGCTGTGGTTTATACTTGGCGCTGTGGTTTATACTTGGCGCTATGTTTGAGGCTTGGCGCTGTGGTTGAGGCTTGGAGCTGTGGTTTATACTTGGTGCTGTGGTTGAGGCTTGGCGCTGTGGTTTATACTTGGCGCTGTGGTTTATACTTGTTGCTGTGGTTTATATTTGGCGCTGTGGTTTATATTTGGCGCTGTGGTTTATATTTGGCGCTGTGGTCTATACTTGGCGCTGTGGTCTATACTTGGCGCTGTGGTCTATACTTGGCGCTGTGGTTTATATTTGGCGCTGTGGTTTATATTTGGCGCTGTGGTTTATATTTGGAGCTGTGGTTTATATTTGGAGCTGTGGTTTATCCTTGGCGCCGTGGTTTATACTTGGAGCTGTGGTTTATACTTGGCGCTGTGGTTTATACTTGGCGCTGTGGTTTATATTTGGCGCTGTGGTTTATATTTGGAGCTGTGGTTTATCCTTGGCGCTGTGGTTTATACTTGGCGCTGTGGTTTATACTTGGCGCTGTGGTTTATACTTGGCGCTGTGGTTTATACTTGGCGCTGTGGTTTATACTTGGAGCTGTGGTTTATACTTGGAGCTGTGGTTTATACTTGGCGCTGTGGTTTATACTTGGCGCTGTGGTTTATACTTGGCGCTGTGGTTTATACTTGGCGCTGTGGTTTATATTTGGCGCTGTGGTTTATACTTGGCGCTGTGGTTTATACTTGGCGCTGTGGTTTATACTTGGCGCTGTGGTGGAGGCTTTTAGTGTTTTTCTTTTGTATATCATTTGTATGAGAGTGAAATAGTGACCTGTTCATAGTTTGTAGACCATGGGTTATTTAACCCCTTCCTGACATACATCTCAATAGTACGGCAGATGTCAGGGCAGAGTGGGTGCCACAACTGCTGGGTCTGATCACATTCCCTTAGTTTGCTGTTTCCAAACGTATATACAGAGAAGTTCCAGTCGTCCCTCTTTCCCTAGAACACAAATAAAAATAAGCGCGGACAGTGGACGCTGTATTAACAAAACCCATAAGAGAATGCTGCAAATATGTTTTATTTTTTTCCTAAATTCCCCCCTTTCTGATTTTTTTAAAGTCTTTTTTGCTTTTCAGTACATAGTATGGAATATTAAGCACTAGCACTATTGCTAGGTTCACACCTGTGTGGGGTTTCCGATTTTTGGGTCCGCTTGGGGATCCAAAGAATGGACACCCAATGCACTTAAAAAAACGGTTAGTTTGGACCCCATAGGCTAAAATGGGGCCTGCTGCGTATGTGCCCAAAAAATACATTTTTAAAGCAGACTGGGGAACAGAAACCCTGAATGGTCAGCAATCGCAGATCTGTCCTGCACACAATACGCAGGGAGTAAAAAATAAATAAATAAATTGAAAAACAAAAAAAATTGCTGCTGGGGCAAAGGGTTAAATGCGCAGTCCTCCAGGAAATGTTCTTTATCACCCCATTCACGCACCCCGGGGTAATTGGCACAGATACCTCTGGCCAGTCCATAGCACAAATCTGATTTTGGGGACTTCTGCTTGAGGTTGCCTGAAATATTTTGTTATGTCCTGTTTAAAAGCTGCGTGTTTTAGGTATATACTATAGGTATATAGGTATATACAGGGAAACTGATAGTAGGCAGGAAGTAAATGCAGAAAAGCACCGCCAAATCCTAAACTACAGTTACTATGTTACACAACCAAGTCAATAAAGGAAACCTGTGACTCAGTCCATGGCAGACACCTTGCCGTGAGTCAGACACCTGTCAGTATGGAGACACATTGGAGCACATTACAATATTCAGTCTGTGAGATTGGCCGGACGCAGGACATACCTGAAACAATAGTCTCTACGATAGGAATGATTCTCCCTGCTATGGGAAGTCAATTATTAATCATTGTCATTGCCCCATAAGCAAAAGGATGGAGGAAAAGAGTCACCAATAAGTAATAGAACCTGTGGGGCAGATGACTGTAAGTGCTAGACCCTAGTGGAGATTTGGCTCCATTCACATGTCCCTGTGCACCGTCCGATGGGCCGTGTCATTGTATTGGATCAGAAGTCCATATGGAGTTAAGTTCATCACAATATACAATTGGATACTACTCAGAGTATATGTTTCTGCAAAGTCAGCCCCATGTTGGATGCACACTTGTCATGTACATGGGGACTTGGGGGCAGTTATCTAGATCAGATGGCGGAGCCCGGGCACGATTTTCTTCTGACAAACTTTAAGTGATCCACTTTAAAACTTTCTTTACAACCTTATATGATACTTAAGAAAATGCCAAAATTTGGCACATTTTTTGGTTCACAGTGGTGCAGGTTAGGCCAGCTCCCATTAAGCCACACCCCTTTCATATAAGTTTTTTATGGCACAAATTACCCCATAATTCTGAACCATTTTACTTATTAAATACCCCTAACATTTTATAATACAATATAAGCAGATATTTAATACTAGCCTCTTCCCGCGACTACGTCTGTGGGTTGTTGTTGTTGTTGTTGGTGATCCGCCTATATTTGGCAAAATGCGTGGTGTAGAACAGCCGGTGCCCGCATTTCGGCTCTGCTACATAATGTGAATATGCGCAGCAGACCCAGCGGTATGTACATCCCTATGGAGAGCAAAGTAAGCCGTGCTACAATGCTGCCTCAGCTCTGCTACATCAGTCAATTTGGATTACAGGGGTTGTCTTCTGTCAATGTGTGAGCAGCTTTTGTGCTGGAAAGGGCTGAACGGCTGTTGCTGACGTCTGCCACAGTTCACCCCCCCCCCCTCCATCAGAGGCCAAACACCACATTCCACTGTCTTATGCACACAAACTGAACCCCCCATACAACTCCTCTTGCCCACACACAGCCTGCATGTGCTGCACTCTCCTGACCTTCCATGACACTCCATTGTGAGCGGCTACCACAGTGCCCGATACAATCGTGCATGTATGTGTGTGTGTGTGTGTGTATATATATATATATATATATATATATATATATATATATATATATATATCTCCGCCCACACCATAGCGTGAGGGCAGCAGCAACTCCATTCTGTGTTACGTACAGACACTGCCGGTCTCCGCCATAATGAACACAATTGTATTAGCTAGCCTGATAACTGGGAGAACAGAAGACGAGTTCAGAAATGAAAGCAGCTCCTCTCCCCTATCTGACAGCAGGACCTAGGTCATGTGGTGCAGACACAGGAATAGCTAGAAACACAGGCTTGCTCCCGTGCACTTAGCCCCTCCTCCCTCAGAGCAGCAGATACATAAAGTAAGATAGTGGACAAACCAAGCAGTTTTGCTGAAGCAATGTATTTAGGAAAAGTCTTACATCCACATTAACAAGCAGTATAGATAGGAGCCTTGTGATGGGACTACCCCTTTAAATCGTTGATAGCGGTCGTGAAGCCATGTGTTTTACCAGGCTAAAAAGTAGCCTATGTTTCAGTCCAGGGTACAATCTATGTATGTGGCCAATTTCATGCAAATCCGTTCAGCCGTTTTTGCGTGATTGAGGAACAAACATCCATTTATAATATTAGGATAGGATAGGATTAGTAGGATAGTAGGAATTTATAATATTAGTAGGAGGATTAGTAGGATTATAATATTAGTAGGATAGGATAGGATTAGTAGGATAGTAGGATTATAATATTAGTAGGAGGATTAGTAGGATTATAATAGTAGGATAGGATTAGTAGGATAGTAGGAATTTATAATATTAGTAGGAGGATTAGTAGGATTATAATATTAGTAGGATAGGATAGGATTAGTAGGATTATAATATTAGTAGGAGGATTAGTAGGATTATAATATTAGTAGGATAAGATAGGATTAGTAGGATAGTAGGATTATAATATTAGTAGGAGGATTAGTAGGATTATAATATTAGTAGGATAGGATTAGTAGGATAGTAGGATTATAATATTAGTAGGAGGATTAGTAGGATTATAATATTAGTAGGATAGGATAGGATTAGTACGATTATAATATTAGTAGAAGGATTAGTAGGATTATAATATTAGTAGGATAGGATTAGTAGGATAGTAGGAATTTATAATATTAGTAGGAGGATTAGTAGGATTATAATATTAGTAGGATAAGATAGGATTAGTAGGATAGTAGGAATTTATAATATTAGTAGGAGGATTAGTAGGATTATAATATTAGTAGGATAGGATAGGATTAGTAGGATAGTAGGATTATAATATTAGTAGGAGGATTAGTAGGAATATAATATTAGTAGGATAGGATAGGATTAGTAGGATAGTAGGAATTTATAATATTAGTAGGAAGATTAGTAGGATTATAATATTAGTAGGATAGGATTAGTAGGATTATAATATTAGTAGGAGGATTAGTAGGATTATAATATTAGTAGGATAGGATTAGTAGGTTAGTAGGAATTTATAATATTAGTAGGAGGATTAGTAGGATTATAATATTAGTAGGATAGGATAGGATTAGTAGGATTATAATATTAGTAGGAGGATTAGTAGGATTATAATATTAGTAGGATAGGATAGGATTAGTAGGATTATAATATTAGTAGGAGTATTAGTAGGATTATAATATTAGTAGGATAGGATAGGATTAGTAGGATAGTAGGAATTTATAATATTAGTAGGAGGATTAGTAGGATTATAATATTAGTAGGATAGGATAGGAGGATTATAATATTAGTAGGAGGATTAGTAGGATTATAATATTAGTACGATAGGATAGGATTAGTAGGATAGTAGGAATTTATAATATTAGTAGGAGGATTAGTAGGATTATAATATTAATAGGATAGGATTAGTAGGATAGTAGGATTATAATATTAGTAGGAGGATTAGTAGGATTATAATATTAGTAGGATAGGATAGGATTAGTAGGATTATAATATTAGTAGGAGGATTAGTAGGATTATAATATTAGTAGGATAGGATAGGATTAGTAGGATAGTAGGAATTTATAATATTAGTAGGAGGATTAGTAGGATTATAATATTAGTAGGATAGGATAGGATTAGTAGGATTATAATATTAGTAGGAGGATTAGTAGGATTATAATATTAGTAGGATAGGATAGGATTAGTAGGATAGTAGGAATTTATAATATTAGTAGGAGGATTAGTAGGATTATAATATTAGTAGGATAGGATAGGATTAGTAGGATAGTCGGAATTTATAATATTAGTAGGAGGATTAGTAGGATTATAATATTAGTAGGATAGGATAGGATTAGTAGGATTATAATATTAGTAGGAGGATTAGTAGGATTATAATATTAGTAGGATAGGATAGGATTAGTAGGATAGTAGGAATTTATAATAGTAGGAGGATTAGTAGGATTATAATATTAGTAGGATAGGATTAGTAGGATAGTCGGAATTTATAATATTAGTAGGAGGATTAGTAGGATTATAATATTAGTAGGATAGGATAGGATTAGTAGGATAGTAGGAATTTATAATATTAGTAGGAGGATTAGTAGGATTATAATATTAGTAGGATAGGATAGGATTAGTAGGATTATAATATTAGTAGGAGGATTAGTAGGATTATAATATTAGTAGGATAGGATTAGTAGGAATTTATAATATTAGTAGGAGGATTAGTAGGATTATAATATTAGTAGGATAGGATAGGATTAGTAGGATAGTAGGAATTTATAATAGTAGGAGGATTAGTAGGATTATAATATTAGTAGGATAGGATTAGTAGGATAGTCGGAATTTATAATATTAGTAGGAGGATTAGTAGGATTATAATATTAGTAGGATAGGATAGGATTAGTAGGATAGTAGGAATTTATAATATTAGTAGGAGGATTAGTAGGATTATAATATTAGTAGGATAGGATAGGATTAGTAGGATTATAATATTAGTAGGAGGATTAGTAGGATTATAATATTAGTAGGATAGGATTAGTAGGAATTTATAATATTAGTAGGAGGATTAGTAGGATTATAATAATAGTAGGAGGATTAGTAGGATTATAATATTAGTAGAAGGATTAGTAGGATTATAATATTAGTAGGAGGATTAGTAGGATTATAATATTAGCAGGAGGTCAACACAAACCCCATACTTTTTTTGTTGTTGTTAATTTTCTATCTTTTATTTTGGATGTGTTTTTGCTTCCTTTAATCTTCCGCTGTCTTATCTAGTTTGACCCGCTTGCCCAGCGTCTGTGACTTACACATGTGACACCTATGAATATAACATAACTAGATATGGAAGTGAGACCTGGGACCAAAAAAAAAAATAAAAAAAATCAGATGTCGTTTATTTCCTCATGGGAACTCCCAAAAAAGAAACCTCACTGTGACGTGACTTTCTGACTCCATTAGATCTCACGTTCTGTAGGGTCGGTTTCTCTATGGCCTTACATACTTATGACATACATATGACCTTACATACTCTGTGTGGGGTGAAAGGGAATTTGTTAGAAAAGGGAATTTAAAAAAACTTTGATGTTTTTGTCACAGGATTGTAGTCTCTAAGGTTTTTGAGATTTTGCTTCTTAGGGCCCTTTTTATTAGTGGGGTTAACCACAATGTCTTTTTGCATTATTTTTAAAGGGGTTGTCCCGTTTTAGCAAATAAATGTTACTACTGGTATAATAAAAAGTTATGCAATGTTACAAAATACTTTCTGGACCAATTCCTCATGGTGGGTTTATTTGTTTGCTTCCGGGGGATAAAAATCAGTCCATGGTCATGGGATGGGCAGTCCGTGGTCATGGGATGGGCAGTCCGTGGTCATGGGATGGGCAGTCCGTGGTCATGGGATGGGCAGTCCGTGGTCATGGGATGTGCAGTCCGTGGTCATGGGATGTGCAGTCCGTGGTTATGGGATGTGCAGTCCGTGGTCATGGGATGGGCAGTCCGTGGTCATGGGATGGGCAGTCCGTGGTCATGGGATGGGCAGTCCGTGGTCATGGGATGGGCAGTCCGTGGTCATGGGATGGGCAGTCCGTGGTCATGGGATGGGCAGTCCGTGGTCATGGGATGGGCAGTCCGTGGTCATGGGATGGGCAGTCCGTGGTCATGGGATGGGCAGTCCGTGGTCATGGGATGGGCAGTCTGTGGTCATGGGATAGGCAGTCCGTGGTCATGGGATGGACAGTCTGTGGTCATGGGATGGATACAGCGGTGCACAGTGCTTTACAGTCACAGTACAGGGACCAGACCTAGAATTCACCGATGTTACAATGACACACAGAACAATGTATTCTCATATACAGGATTGTGCCAATATAGTATAAATTGTAACATAGTATTAGAAAAAAAAATGCCTAAATAGAAACCAGCCCCCTGGTACAGAAACAGCCCCCTGGTGCAGAAACAGCCCCCTGGTACAGAAACAGCCCCCTGGTACAGAAACCAGCCCCCTGGTACAGAAACAGCCCCCTGGTACAGAAACCAGCCCCCTGGTACAGAAACAGCCCCCTGGTGCAGAAACAGCCCCCTGGTACAGAAACCAGCCCCCTGGTACAGAAACCAGCCCCCTGGTACAGAAACCAGCCCCCTGGTACAGAAACAGCCCCCTGGTACAGAAACAGCCCCCTGGTACAGAAACAGCCCCCTGGTACAGAAACAGCCCCCTGGTGCAGAAACAGCCCCCTGGTACAGAAACAGCCCCCTGGTACAGAAACAGCCCCCTGGTACAGAAACCAGCCCCCTGGTGCAGAAACAGCCCCCTGGTACAGAAACAGCCCCCTGGTGCAGAAACAGCCCCCTGGTACAGAAACAGCCCCCTGGTGCAGAAACAGCCCCCTGGTACAGAAACCAGCCCCCTAGTACAGAAACAGCCCCCTGGTACAGAAACAGCCCCCTGGTACAGAAACAGCCCCCTGGTACAGAAACCAGACCCCTGGTACAGAAACAGCCCCCTGGTACAGAAACCAGCCCCCTGGTACAGAAACAGCCCCCTGGTACAGAAACAGCCCCCTGGTACAGAAACCAGCCCCCTGGTACAGAAACAGCCCCCTGGTACAGCCACTTCAATGAGAAGGTTATTGCGGCTGAAAAACAGAGGGGTGAAATGTAAAATCCTGTCCAGACATGGCAGTGTGCCCTTCAGTAGCCCCTACATGTGTACTGTGTGATGTATCACCGATCCTAGCCCCGGGCAGTAACAAGACGCTGCCATTGTAGAATAAGTGGCCGTGGGCTGGATATGATGTCACGATTCCTTCCTGTTTCCTTTACTCTGCTTTATTATTGTAATTGAAGTATTGAAGAGTCCTTTAAGTGTTTAGAGGCTGAATCTTGGGTAAGCGATAATGGATCGCAGCATGTTATTGCCAAGTGGTTAATGGCCAAATGAGAAAGCCCAAGCCTCGTTCCAATAACATCTCTTGTATGAGATCATGGCAGAGAATGTCAAGGGTTTCTTATCCGAGGCGGCTCACCAAAACAATGACATTGACGTCTGTTTTTAAGATTTTCTGGAGTGAAGAGGACAAGTCAGCCGAGCGTATGTCTAAGACCTGCTACATAGCCGTACCGGTGCTTACATGTGTGTTTACGTAGGTGCGTCTTCTGATGCCTATGGCGACATAGCGATTGTGGAGCATGGAGACATTGCAAAGAAGATCTTTATTTTTCAATCTTTATAAAATTTTGGAAATAAGTTACAAAACAGAAATCCGCAGACCCCATAGATTATAATGGGGTCGGTCCGTGTGGTTTCCGCACAAAATATGCAGAGAGAAAAGTGTTGCTTGCAGGACTTTTCTCTTCACATGTTTCGTGCAGATACCGAGTGGAAACCACACAGACCCCATTATAGGGTCAGCGGGTTTCCCAGGTAACTACTTTTTTTTTATGCCTATAGGTTTCCATTTGGGAGGTCCCCAAACGGAAAACCGAATACAGATGTGAAGCGGGCCTTAAGGGTGCATTCAGACTACGTAACGCCGGGCGTGTATGAGAGCCGTACACGCCGGCATTACGGCAGACTGCCGAACACTTCCCATTCACTTCAATGGGAGCGCTCGTAACAGCGGCGTTTACGAGCGCTCCCATTGAAGTGAATGGGAAGTGTTTGGCAGTCTGCCGTAATGCCGGCGTGTACGGCTCTCATACACGCCCGGCGTTACGTAGTCTGAATGCACCCTTACAGTGTTATTGCATAAACAATGAGCCTTCCCAATGTTGTTAGAATTGTAGGTTTTGCTTTGTCATGAGCTTGTTCTTCATTGTGTAACTTGCCATTACAGTGCTACAGATATCAATCTTCTTTATTCTCCTCCGCAGGAATATACTCTTTCTCTGGCTGTTTCAGAACATACCTTACAAGAAACTTCCATCCCTAAGCTGAGAGTGGTGTCGCACATCCCTGAAGATGCCATAAATGACACATTATCTAAAAAGTATTAAGTGAAAGAGAAGAGCTTGAAGATCTCTGGTCGTCTGCGAAACGTGATGACGGCCTGGTCCATGGTCAGAAAACTGGAAATGGAAAAGAAGAGGCCGTCCAAAGAAGATAGGGCGGCTGCAAATGAGATGGACTACTCACAAGACCTTGGAGACTGCAGCGAATCTGATGAATGGACCAGCTCAGAGAGTGAAGCGGAACAGCAAGGAGGCCGGAGCGGCATTGGGAATTATGTTAATACACTTTTTCAAGGGATGGACATTGCAAGTAAGCCCCACAGACAGCTTTGTAGATCACCGTGTCTGGATCGTCCCAGCTTCTCACAGAGCAGCATTCAAGTTGTGCCCGAGCAGCAAGCAAAGCTGGAAGATACTAAAAGTAACCTGGACAAGGAGTATCAGGCCAAGATGGACTTTGCCCTAAAGCTGGGATACAGTGGGGAACAAATCCAAGCTGTCCTCAACAAGCTGGGTGCAGAAGCTCTGATCAATGATATCCTGGCCGAGCTGGTGAGACTGGGAAATAAGGGAGATTGTGAAGCGCAGAGCGGCGGAGACGTCGTCACCAACAGCCTTGTACCCAGGGGCCCCTGCACCAAAGAAATTGCAAGTCCTGAATTATCCTTGGAAGATGAAGTTGTTGACAACACAGACAACCTCAGACCCATTGTCATTGATGGAAGTAATGTGGCCATGAGGTTGGTTTCTGCCTTCTATTTAGCACTGTATGTGCTCATACCCATGACTGTCTTACTGCAACATCTGAGCTGTACAAAACTATAATACGGCGCTCCTAGAAGTTTATGGGGCGCTGCTGTATTTCCTTAGGCTTCTGATTTCATGCAGAGTTTTTCTTTTTTCTCTATTAGATTTTGTTGGAATCTGACAAAAAGAATTCCTGTTCCCAAAGTATCCTCCCTACAAATCCTTCTTCAGGGGTGTAATAATCTGCATCCTACAGTGCACACACACCATAGTACACACAAGGAGTGCCATAAAGACGCTCATCCCCAATAGCCACAAGGGTTGTCTATCATGAGACAATCTAACTTTTTAACTTTTAACTTTTTAACTTTTTTTTTTAACTTTTTTGGTAGAGTTGGAAGGGACCTCAAGGGCCATCGGGTCCAACCCCCTGCGAGTGCAGGTTTTCCTAAATCATCCCAGCTATATGTTTCTCCAGATTCCGCTTGAAGATTTCCATTGATGGAGCGCCCACCACCTCCCGTGGCAGCCTATTCCACTCTCTCACTCCCCTCACTGTCAGAAAGTTTTTCCTAATGTCTAATCTGTATCTCTTTCCCTTTCGTTTCATCCCATTGCTTCTTGTACTTCCTTGTGCTAATGAGAATAGGGGAGATCCCTCTGCACTGTGACTACCTCTCAGATATTTGTAGACTGCTATTAAATCTCCCCTCAGCCTTCTCTTCTGCAAACTAAACAATCCCAGTTCTTTTAGCCGCTCCTCATAGGACATGGTTTGCAGACCTTCCACCATTTTGGTTGTTCTTCTCTGGACTTGCTCCAATATATCTAACCAATATAATCTATGTTAGCTTATCATTGGTTTGTAAGGGGCGTTCTGTAATTTTCACTCAAAAGATCACAATTAGAGATGAGCGAGTAGTATTTGATCGAGTAGGTATTTGATAGAATACTACGGTATTCGAAATACTTGTACAGTGTATAGCATTCGGCCAATGCTGGTTCTTCAGCAGGCTCTTCTTTGCTATTCAGGGGAGCTGGCAGCGTGATGTTACGAGGGAGCATGTTTTCTCATAGGAATGTAATGACCAGCGTTGATTGGCCAGTGTACAGCATTCAGCCAATCAACGCTGGTTCTGCCGGAGGCTCATCTGTGAGAAGGCGGAGTCTAAGATCGGGCCACAGCAGTCTCCATTGTGATCCAATCTTAGACTCCGCCTCCTCACAGTCGAGCCTCCGGCAGAACCAGCGTTGATTGGCCAAATGCTATACACTGCAGGACGAGTAAGGGCTGGTTCAAATTAGCGCTTGCCTCCCATCCGTAAGGAGGACTTCCCCCCGAACGGAATATCAGCGCAACTGCAAGTGCTGTGCAGTTAAACCACACAGACCCGTTATAGTCTCTGGGGTCCGTGCGCTTTAACTGCACAGCGCTCCTCCTAAACACTCTCCTCCTGCTACTCATGGACTTGGTGACGCTCCTAATAGTGGTCTCCCCTGAACCCGGAATTTTTTTCCCATAGACTATAATGGGATTTGATATTCGATCGAGTAGTGGAATACTGAGGCTCTACTGGAAACGAATATCAAATCTCGAATATTTCACTACTCGCTCATCTCTATTCACAATCACTAAAGAACTATTTTAATAAAGTATCTTGATCTTTGTATCTTATATTTTTCCCTTCTTTTCTCATTTCAGCCATGGCAATAAAGAAGTCTTTTCTTGTCGAGGGATACAACTGGCTGTGGAATGGTTTCTTGAGAAAGGACATAAGGATATTACTGTGTTTGTGCCTGCATGGAGAAAAGAACAGTCTCGACCTGATGCCCCCATCACCGGTAAATCCACTTACTAGATCTCTGCATAAAATAAGCCATTTAGATAGATGGGGTCACCTGAATCATTTACCACTTGTGACTCCAAGCTACTGTCGCTGAAATATCGCTGACACAACAATGACAGACCCCCTTTTAAACGCTTTCCTTTAATACCCCAATATGGTTACCGTGTGACGTGTCATAGGAGATGGTGTATGGTCTTGGAGAAGTTTTATTTGACTATTATACTTGGGAACCATTGAGAAGAAGTTGTAACCTCCAAACCTTGCTCAGTAGTTCCATGTCATGAGGTTGGTGATACATATGTGTATGGTACTTTTTTTTCCCTTAGATCAAGAGATTCTCAGGAAATTGGAAAAAGAGAAGATTTTGGTCTTTACTCCATCCCGCAGGGTGCAGGGCCGCAGAGTGGTTTGCTACGATGACCGCTTTATAGTGAAGCTGGCCTTTGATTCTGATGGTATCATTGTGTCCAATGACAACTACAGAGACCTCCAGAATGAAAAACCTGAGTGGAAGAAATTTATTGAGGAAAGACTTCTTATGTATTCATTTGTCAATGACAAGTAAGTGTGTGAAATGTAATATTACACATCTAATAGCAAATAGGTGCTTGCTAATGGTTCATGTGATCAAGTACAAAGAGAGTTCAGGTTCCGGACTCTGTTCACACCTTTGTGGTTTTTTGTAGTATGCTTTTTGTTAGGAAAAAACATTGAAAACAATCTCAATGCAACAAAAAACTTAGGCAGGCTGGATTCACTTCTTTGCTGGAGTCTCTGTAAACTTCATGGCAGTGACCAACAATATTGGTGGATGAAAAAGTGCTGCAAACTTGTTTCAGTTTAAAAGAGACCCCTGACGGATCCCGTTCTAGTCAATAGGGTCTGCCAGGCACTGTTGGTGTCCACTGTTTTGCAGATGTGAGCATAGCA
This sequence comes from Leptodactylus fuscus, assembly GCF_031893055.1. NCBI lineage: Eukaryota > Metazoa > Chordata > Amphibia > Anura > Leptodactylidae > Leptodactylus > Leptodactylus fuscus. The sequence continues at coordinate 275,694 of NC_134275.1, forward strand.
TTGGCAGTGCCAAACAATATGGAATGTGTCTGCTGTTTATTTATAATGTAAAAGACAAATCTGAGCACAACATAAGGCAGATCCATCAGTTAAAGGGGTATCCCAGTTATAACAAGTTACCCCATATCTTCTTGTCATAACTGGGGTGCAATACTGGAATACCCCTTTAAGAACCGTATTTACTTATACTATGTAAAACTCCCTAATTGTTTTCTGACGAAATTCACTTTGTTTCCAGGTTTATGCCCCCCGATGATCCTCTTGGAAGGCATGGACCTAGCTTGGAAAATTTCCTGCGTAAAAAGCCTGTTGTACCGGAACATAAGAAACAACCTTGTCCATACGGTAAGCAGAAGCTACCTCACCTTATATAATCTTCTTATTGTGTGGGGAATGATGACGATAGAAACTGAAGACACAACATGCTTCTTACCATGAACTATAGTACAAGTAGTGCAGAAATCCTAGGACAAAAATCTGCATTCACAGAATCTAAAAATTGCCATTGTGTTGTGTGATCACGTAAGCGGTGGCTTTATTCTGATTTTGCATTTACAACCATTAGACAAGTATCAGGCCGCAGCCTCTTAGTAGTCGTAGAGTGGATTTTAGGGGGACGATGTAACGTTTGGTCCCAGTGGTCCAGTAGGTGGTCTTCGGTGACATGCTGTGAAGAGGCACACAGTCTTCGTGTTTTATACATTTCACAATCTAATTGTTTTCTCCATTCAGGAAAAAAATGTACTTATGGGCACAAATGCAAATACTACCATCCTGAGCGGGCGAACCAACCTCTGAGGTCAGTGGCAGACGAGCTCCGTATAAGTGCTAAGCTGTCCGCTGTAAAGACAATGAGCGAAGGTGCCCTGGTCAAGTGTGGAACTGGGCCATCTAATTCCAAGGCAGATGGGTGCATCGAAGCCAAACGTATAGCCCCCAAAAGACAGTCTGACCCAAGTATTCGTTCAGCAGCAGTAGAACCAGAGCAGAGACTTTCAGCAGCTCGTAAGTCAGAGGCCAACTCCGTGCCGTCCCTTGTGTCTGCCTTGAGTGTTCCGACCCTGCCGCCTCCTAAGAGCCACGCTGTAAGTGCTTTAAACACTCGCTCAGCTAGTAGTCCAGTACCGGGGTCATCACAGTTCTCCCACCAGAAATCCTCGCTAGAACACATGGCCAGTGTACACTACCCACCAATTTTGGTGACCAACAGCCACGGCAATTCTGTGAGCTACACTGAGGATTATCCAAAATACGAGTCCCTAGGAGACCACGGTTATTACTCAATGCTTAGTGACTTCTCAAACTTAAGCATAAGTAGCATGCACAGCTCAGACTACTACACCTCCGAACAGGACCGTGCAGGTTTTTCCAGGAACTCCAGCCCATGTCCAGACAGCTGCATGAGCCACACCAGTAGCGATTCCTACTCTTCTTACAGTGACCTCTATTTGGGCATCACAGAACAAGGTCATGAGGATACCATGAAGCCTCAAAGGCCTCCACAGAGTAGGCTACAACCTTTTGTACATGGCTATCATGAAGCACTTACTCGAGTGCAGAGCTATGGGCAAGAAGAACCCATGCAAATGCCTCGTAAACAGTCATCTTCACACTTGGCTCTTCACATACAACATCCACTGGTAGGAGCAAGGTCCAGTTGCCCAGGAGATTACCCCGCACCGGAGAGTATGCACCCCACCGCCAATGCTCAACCTGGTAGAGCTTTAGTCATGACCCGAATGGATAGCATATCTGACTCTCGTCTTTACGAAAGCAACCCTATGCGGCAAAGGAGACCGCCATTGTGCCGCGAGCAGCATGCCAGCTGGGATCCTTTACCGTGCCCCACAGACTCTTACAACTATCACTCCTACCCACTGAGCAATAGTCTGATGCAGCCTTGCTATGAACCCGTGATGGTAAGGAGTATGCCCGAGAAGATGGAGCAACTCTGGAGGTCGCCACACTGGCCTGTCATGGGCAGCGAACCCAGAGAGCAACATATCATCCCCGAACATCAGTATCAGACGTACAAGAACTTGTGCAACATCTTCCCGCAGGGCGTGGTGCTCTCGGTCATGGAGAAGAACCCGCATATGACGGACGCGCAGCAGCTCGCGGCTGTCATCGTGTCGAAGTTGAGATCAGGTCATCAACACTGTTAACTCGCACTTATATTGTCTGGACAATAGTATCTATTGATCAAGTTGCCTGAATAAAACCTGGCAGTGTTCTACACATTTTTTGCTTACTTGGATGACCTAGCGATTAGTTTTCAGCCACCAAGTAATCTATAGATGGACACCAGAAACTTTTACTGTATTTATTTTTTTTTACGCTACACTTTGTGATCTTTTACAGCATTCCCGGAGGAGTGCATATTTTATTGTATAGATATATTTATCCCTGCTAAACCTGCATGACAGGTTAAACCTCAGTTCCTTGGGGGGTAAGGTCGCCCGCTCCTATTCTTAATGAAGAGGATGGACGGGCGGGTTAAGCTCTCTGATGCTGGAGTTCCCAGCAGATCATCAAAGCACATGAGTTGCTTGCGTTACGTCGTCTCTTCAGCTGTCCATAGACGCACCTATCACATTGTTAGCAATTATATTGCATGCCGACTCGTGTACTTGCAGTTTAATTCAATATTAATGTGTATAGAGATAGAGGTCTCTATCTCTCTGTGTACAGTTTTATCTCGACCTAGTGATTGACAGACAAAGATAAGACGTCTTGGCTTGACTGCACAATGACACTGTATTCCTGGCCACTTGGATCACACTACAGATTTTCTACGTACAGTAGATATACATCTGGGTTTTTCGGCTTCTGCCATGACAAATCGTCCGTCGTACCTCAGTAATAGCCATATGCCTCTAAATGCAACCACTCAATGAATTTGCCAGAAATGTTACCTATGGCCTATCTATTGTAAGGGACCGAATGAAAATGATTTTGTAAAATAGACGGGACGTACAAGTTGTAAAATCCTGACATACTGGAAAGACACGCTGATCTCGCGCTACGTCACGGCTGTATCCACCACTGTGGAGAATTAGATTTTGGAGGGGTATTAGGGCTCGTTCACATGGGGCAAGAGGGGGCGGATTCTTACGCCGAATCTACGTCATAATCCGCCCCCTCACAATAGAGGTCCATGTAGATCGCTAGCTTTCTTTTTTCCATGAGCGGTATGTTCCAGCTCACGGAAAAAAGAAACGAGCTGCCTTTTCTTCAGGCAGATTCTGTGGCTGATTCAGCCACAAGAGCACCCTCCGGACTAGGCCCATTCATTTGGGCCTACTCCAGAGGGGGAAGCCGCAACAGTCGTGGCAGGCGCATTTTGGTCCTATTCTAACGCGGCTTCCCGCATCAGAATCAGGACCAAAATACGCGGTCCCGTGCGAACGAGGCCTTATGGTCTGTGGTTTGTGTGTCATGGCATAAACTCTTACTAATGGAGTTGGTGGGGGAGGAGGGGGATGAAGCTGAGAATATTGTAGAATATTTCCTACGATGATGGGGAATCTAGTTTGTACGCCTGCATTATTTTTTTTTCTTAAATCTATTTTCACGTTTGATGATTTCTGAAATAGATTTGTAAATGTCAGTGATGTTGGGTGTGAGTCACCGGAGAGAGGCAGCATTGCCATTCAGTGACAGCCATCGGTAAGGTATTGCTCTGCATACAATAGGTGGAACTGGCATTCCCACTTCTTCTTCTTCTTTCCAGCAGGTACTGGATTACTCTCTCTGGGTATTTTCTATGATACTCCAGATGGCGTTCCCTGGCCAGGCGATTTCTTGTGTTTTGCTGCACTCAGGTTGCTGACCCTTACTTAGCACTATCTTTATTTAATTTTTTTTAAGGAACCCATATTGTATAATAGTTTCAAGATGTCGAGGCCGCTCACAGCCAGGGTCCTGGCGCTGTGGACTTTTTAGTCGGCTTCAGTTTTTTCATGAAAGTGTAGAAGGGCCAAGCTTCGAGCCCTTTTGTTTCTTCATGAGAAGGTGATAACTGCCTACATGTTTCTTACTGTGAAACAAACGGAACGTCAGGCTGCCGTCAGGGTTTTCTCTGGCTTTCTGAGGAACGGGGTCTTCGGCTGCTCTAATGTTGTTCGTCCCCCTTGTTAGATCTTAGTGGCGCTCTAACGCCCACATTGCATGGCAGCCATCGGATCTAAGAATATTACAAAGTGCTTCTACTTTCTAGCAGGGGTAGGGAACCTTCGGCGCTCCAGCTGTTGTAAAACTACCACTTGTTCTGCTGTTCATGGAAGCGAATGGAGCATGTTGGGAGTTGTAGTTTTGCAGCAGCTGGATTGCTGAAGGTTTCCGGCTCCTGGGTTATATAACATGCGACCAAAGTCTGGGGCAGAGGCGCTGCAGGCTCGCTAAACACAATACAACTTTTAGTAGGCAAATATATAGAAAAAACTCAAGTGGTGATGCAAAGCTGCATTGCTGTCAAAGACGGCCTGAAACCACAGCAAAACTGGCATGTTAGAAATCTGTGACAAATACAGGAAAATGAGTTGCGGCCGTATTCCTACAACATACATATGGTGTTTTGTAAAACCTAAACCCTATTGTTTTGCAGCAGATTCCACAATCCATCCATGTTAGTAATAGACATTACCTTTCCCTTACCATAGACTGCAGCACTTTCAGATTCTTGAACCAGAACGTTTCTGCCGCTCTCCCTGAAATGAACCGTTAGGGTCTGTTCACACATTGTGGATTTTCCATCCAGATTTGCAAGACAAGTTTTACAGTTCTAGCCAAGTGGATGAGTCTTTAATAAATGTCATCCACATGCTATGGAGGAGACAAATCTGCACCGAAAGTGACGTGATGCAGATATTATTAAATCCACCGCGTGTCGGTACTTTTTTGCATGTTTTCTATGTAGATTTTACATTTTCCAAAGCAGGGCATGTAAACGGCTCATCTCAGAGCACCCTTAGGGTAAGTTCACAAGGGGGGGTTTTGGTCAGGATTTTGAGGCTGTATCTGCCTGATCGATATCAATGGGAGCAGGTCAGGTCTTTTTTCTGGGAGACGTTTCTTCTAGTTCCTGGAAAAAGAAGTGACATGTTCATTCTTCAGGGCGATATGTCTCGCGAATCCTCCTGAAGACATTGATTGGGCCTAATCCCGAGCAGAGTGTGCGACTAGATGTCCGTGCAGTACACCGGCAGCCAGTCACACCTACTCATATTGTGGTCAGGAACCTGAGGCGGCCTCCACCAAAACGCCCAGTGTGAACTTGCCCTAAAACAGCAAGTGTAGGGAGGGCGCCGCAGTCCGAGCCTCTATCTGTAACCCCAAGAGACAACGTAAGACTTTGTAACCCGGCCGTAGTCACAAAAGTACAAACGTGAACATTACCCAATGGGTCATGACCTGCGTCTATACTGAATATATCATTGTAATGGCCATTCATTCACCGAGCCGAGGGCGTTTGCCATGTCCGATGGCGAATAGCATCCCCCATGACCAGTCTGATGCCAGATTGGATTAAGGGCAGCCGAAAAACCCGCCTCACTTGACCAGAATTGACCTTTTGTTTGTTGATACAAATTGTATCTTTTTTTCTTGATTGTATTAAAAAAAAAAAAAAAAAAAAAACAAATGAGGAAAATGTGTGTAAATACGTACGTGTACATAGATGAGCTAAGAAAAACCGTATATACGACAAAGTCTAGAATAGTTCCAGCGACGCATTTTCACTGCTATGTCTGTGACACTATGTGTCACGTTGTTGTAGTCCATGGTGTGGAAGCCACTTCACTGCCATTGTGCCCGCGGCGGCGGCGTTACGGGAGCGGGCAGCAGTGAGGGGGTTAAATAACTCCTTTATGGCTGGGCAATGTAGTTTATAAAGAAACAAGACCTTTTCCAATTCACTTTATTATAAGTATGTGTATAAATCTCTCTGTACAGATGATGCGCAGGTACCCTGCAGATCTTGTCTTCTATTCATAAAGTGTCCGGCGCGCCTGCACACGCTGGGAGCGGCCATTTTGTCGGCTCACGTGTATGCAGCTTATTATTATTATTGATACATAAAGGGCCGCATGTTCACATCCCCTGCAACAAAATGGCCGACTCCATGGTGGATAGACGGCAGGGACACTTTAAGTTGATTTTATGTTCCTAAGTAGGAATCTTAGTATGGGCACTTGGTGTTTTGTAGTATTTTGTATAACGTGCACTGCAAAAAAAAGAAAAAAAAACCTTATTAAATCCCACTGACGCTTGTGTGGCGGTATTTGCTAATGTTTGTATCGTGAAACGTACAGCGCTTGGAATTTTTCTATTTTTCATGTGTTTGTTGCATGAGATGAAGTTGGGTTTTTTTGTTTGTTACGTACAGTAAGTTACTGGCAATCTGGGGTCTGCACCGGGCCGGCGGGACGTTCCATGGGCAAGCTTAGTAGTCTGACATTTCACATAGTAAATGAGAGAATAAGAACTGAATGTGAAGGGTTAACTGTGTCGCCTCACTGGTTGTCGGACTGATCTTTAGGCTTCAGCACCAGCAATGGACTCCACAAGGGGAAAGCTGGGACCATGGGAGGCAACATGATTCTAGATCCAGGCTTGCTAAGGTAAGGCTGTGTTCACATCTGCATTGGACACATTGGAAGGAATAAAGTAGCACAATATGTAGCATGGTTGGTATTCACAATATGGTGGATCCAGGCCTGCATAGCCATAGTTCCATATTATTTCCATCACGTATGGTGGATCCAGGCCTGCATAGCCATATTTCCATATTATTTCCATCACGTATGGTGGATCCAGGCCTGCATAGCCATAGTTCCATATTATTTCCATCACGTATGGTGGATCCAGGCCTGCATAGCCATAGTTCCATATTATTTCCATCACATATGGTGGATCCAGGCCTGCATAGCCATAGTTCCATATTATTTCCATCACAATATGGTGGATCCAGGCCTGCATAGCCATAGTTCCATATTATTTCCATCACGTATGGTGGATCCAGGCCTGCATAGCCATATTTCCATATTATTTCCATCACGTATGGTGGATCCAGGCCTGCATAGCCATAGTTCCATATTATTTCCATCACATATGGTGGATCCAGGCCTGCATAGCCATAGTTCCATATTATTTCCATCACATATGGTGGATCCAGGCCTGCATAGCCATAGTTCCATATTATTTCCATCACAATATGGTGGATCCAGGCCTGCATAGCCATAGTTCCATATTATTTCCATCACAATATGGTGGATCCAGGCCTGCATAGCCATAGTTCCATATTATTTCCATCACAATATGGTGGATCCAGGCCTGCATAGCCATAGTTCCATATTATTTCCATCACGTATGGTGGATCCAGGCCTGCATAGCCATATTTCCATATTATTTCCATCACATATGGTGGATCCAGGCCTGCATAGCCATAGTTCCATATTATTTCCATCACAATATGGTGGATCCAGGCCTGCATAGCCATAGTTCCATATTATTTCCATCACAATATGGTGGATCCAGGCCTGCATAGCCATAGTTCCATATTATTTCCATCACGTATGGTGGATCCAGGCCTGCATAGCCATATTTCCATATTATTTCCATCACATATGGTGGATCCAGGCCTGCATAGCCATAGTTCCATATTATTTCCATCACAATATGGTGGATCCAGGCCTGCATAGCCATAGTTCCATATTATTTCCATCACAATATGGTGGATCCAGGCCTGCATAGCCATAGTTCCATATTATTTCCATCACGTATGGTGGATCCAGGCCTGCATAGCCATAGTTCCATATTATTTCCATCACAATATGGTGGATCCAGGCCTGCATAGCCATAGTTCCATATTATTTCCATCACGTATGGTAGATCCAGGCCTGCATAGCCATAGTTCCATATTATTTCCATCACGTATGGTGGATCCAGGCCTGCATAGCCATAGTTCCATATTATTTCCATCACGTATGGTGGATCCAGGCCTGCATAGCCATAGTTCCATATTATTTCCATCACAATATGGTGGATCCAGGCCTGCATAGCCATAGTTCCATATTATTTCCATCACGTATGGTGGATCCAGGCCTGTGCG